>NW_027068936.1:449302-485519 GCF_032884065.1 Artemia franciscana
TGGGTGAACTGTCTTTTCATGGGCAAAATGGTGCCAATTTGTAATTTGTATATTTTTTTGTCAAGGGGAGGGGAATAATTATTAAAATCTAAGGGGGATGGTATTTTGTTCGTTTTTTTTTTAATGGAAATTCCAAAACATTATTCCTCGAAATCTCTACGGAGGGTGAATAACACCTAGGGGATCAATTCTCCTCTCCCTTCCCCCACAATTAAAGCTGGTGAATAGGCAGTCTTATTCCAAGAATTGTCGTCTTCAATAATGTAACATGAATATACCATAGTAGCAAAAATACATGTCTGTTCAATTTAAGGCTATAAAATAGGAAGTTTAACACTTTATAAACAAACTTGAATTATTTTTCTGATCTATTAATATGATTTTATTTCCCTTAATTCACGCTTAAAAGTTTCATTGTAGGTACAAACATACATATAATATGCATTATATGTCATAGTCCACATTAATGAACTACTGGTGACTCAACAGAAAATGTTCAAATTTGCCAACAGAAACAATAAAAATGTGTCCAGCGATTGTTTAAGGGGGTCCGATACCATAAAGAATCAGCCTATCTCGTCCATTATAAACTTTTTTAGTTTGTGTAGTCAAACTATTCAGAATTAATTGGGCTGTCTTACCATAACTTGTAGAACTTGGATAAGCTATCCGAATAAACAGTATAAAACTGAAAGTTACCATCTACTTTCCCTGAAATCTTAGAAAAACCATGTAACTTCTTTTGTTTTGTGCTGAAGATAGATATATTCAGTTTTAGAATAACTTATATTATTAGAAAATATAAATTTAGTTTTAACGTTCTTTTATACCCGCTAGGAAAATACCCAAAAGCACCTCAAAAACAATGTCATTTGATCAATTTGAGAGCTTTTCAAATTTTCTGTGGTGCAACCCAGTTTGAGTGAAAAGCTTGACGACATAATTCCATTGTCTTTTCTATCAAATTCCATAATCAAATCACAAAATATCAACAGGTTCCAATGACTAGTAGTCCCCTGGGTGAATTTGCTAAGGGGCCCTTCGCATTTGAGACAGTCAGCCAAGGTTGACAAAACTCGTAAACAAAGCAATGTTTAAAGCATCGAATCCTCTTAAAAAAAAACGCCTTTTTTATTCTTATTATTTTGCAAATGCCTGTGTCAAATAAAGGGGTATTACATAGGTACTTCATTCGAGATACACACAAGATGGGTAGTACCCCTCCCCCCAAAAAAGGAAATCGCCTGAATATTAGGTAAAAAGACGTCCCCCCCCCCCTCTATCTCATGGAAAATCCGTTAGTCTTAGGAAAACACACTGAGATAATATTGTTTACTGACTATTTGCAATTTTACTAAATAATTTGTTGTATTGTTTGGTTTTTAAAGGATTTTTCTTGTGTTCAAAATAATATTTATCAGTTCTACGAGTAAACAAAATTTGAAGTTAGTGATAACTCTAACAATGACTTGTAAAATTTCTGCTTCATTTCTAGGATTTTGTTTGGAATTTGTAATGTATACACTGTCTAAGCTAGTTTTGATCCCCCTTTTAGCCTCGAGCGTCGAGCCTGGGCATTGATATAGTTAAACTTGATGTTAGATTCTAAATTAGGTGTGACTCCAGCGCTAATTATGTGTCCCGTTCATAAGTACTTTGTACATTTTCCAGTGAACAATTTGTATCCCGTCGAATTGAAATCAGCTTTCAATTGTAAAATTTTGATTAAGCAATCAGAGCTACGGTTTAAGGCATAATTTTTGGAAGATTGAAAAAAATTTGAAATTTGCTAAGATGGAAGCTTGGAACAGTATTTTTTCCATTTGTAAAATGAATCTGAAAAATCGTACTAAGAGATAACATTAGTAGGAAACAGTAAGAAACAAATTAGATTTGGTACAAGCTTTTCAAAACAATGTCTTGCCATTTCATTTTTGCCGTTTCTGCAGTGCAATTGTGACGTTAAATCACGTATCGAAAAAAAAATCATTCATAAGTATCTGTTTTTGTAACGACAGGTTTTTCTATTGCCCGTCTTGAAGAAAACAAAAAAAGAGAAAAAAGGAACGGAAAATAAAGGAAAAGAAGATATTTATCCTATAATTCTGTATTTAAAATTTTTACTTGAATTGCATTTTTGTGATGTATTGCGTTATTTCTCTTTCTCTTTGGTCGCCCCAAAGATAGCCAAATTCCTGTTTTAACAGTGTATGAACAGGAAGCGTTCGCTTTTAAATATGATTTTTCGTTTAAATGAAATTGAATCTGGATTTAAAAGTTAATTTATAATCAAACTAATTTAAAAATCAATTCATATTTAAAATTAAATTAATCAAAAAGTCCATATTCAAAATTAAATTCAACTAAAAAAGAAACTTAATTCAAACTCAATTAAACTTAAACATCCGTCCCTAAGCTTAATTTTTGATTTAAGATTAAATTTAACATATAATTGAATTAATAAAAAGTTGATTTAAAACTGAATTTAAGTACAAACTCACCTTAAGCTTCCTTAAACTTTATTTAATTTTAAACATATTTTTTCTGCTGTAAGAAATTTTTTAAACTATAGTCCAAGACAGAAGCGAGAGGAATATGCGCCAATAAAAGATTTTTTAATCGGGTGTCGTGAAATACCAAAGTGACAGAGTGACTCCTGGCAGAACCTAACTTTATAAGCCAAATTACCATCTGATTTTGTCTGATAAAATTAACCTACAACTTAAGAAGAAGATTAAATCTTAGTTCATGCGCTATGGATAGAAATATTTCAATGGGAACGTTTGAAAATACTTCTTCTACAAATGCACGCGTTTATCCAAATAATTTTGTTTAATTATTTAATAGTTTTTAATTAATAATTTAATTTTTTAATAATTGTTGAAATATAGAAATATTTCAATGGGAGCGTTTAAAATTACTTCTTCTGCAAATGCACGCGTTTATCCTAATAATTTCTAATTGGGTCACTGAACAATCACGAGAAAGAGGGATTTTGTTTTATTTTTTTATTGTAGGTTTATATAATTACAGCGAAATTATATGCTATACGAAATGTTGGTTGTTATTTTATTTTACTACAGGGTTTTAGATATTATTAAGTTGTTGTGCAGTAATTTATTTTTGTAAAAGTTGTGTTTATTGATGTTATAAGATGATATGTGCAATAAATATGAACATTTCATTATTTTTCATAGATAGTTGAGTTAATAGGTGGTAATCTGGGGTAGATACTTGGGCTAATCTGGGTACTCTGGGAAACCATTCTAATAGAAACTGAATTAACAAATTGGAGAACTGCAAAAAAAAAAAAAACAGGGTAAAACACAGCGTTCCCTAAATAGTCTAAATTTTATATTTTACATTTTCTAAATATAAATTTCCTAAATGTTTAAAGTGTTTTAACAACTGTTTCAAAGGCAATAAGTAGTTTGCATTAATAATGGAATTTCGATGCTTCTTTGCCATACACAAAATACCAAAAATAGAACGGGGAGCAACATGTACACTGAATTCAGAACAATGAATAACCCCAGGGCACCAAAACCTCTTAAAAATTATTTTTATTTACTTTTTTTATGACATAAACCAAAAAGTAGCAACAAATTAGGGTGAATCTGGAGCCTTCAGACCAGTTCACTCATTGTCTAGGAGTTAATTAATCGAATATTCCAAGAACTTCTGAAAGTTTAAAACACGTTTCAAAACTTGTTTTTTATTTAATTTCTGAACGTTTTTGAATTAATGCATGTTTTGATTTTGGCTCTCCGCACATAAATAATTAAAACGAAATTTACATATAATTTTTTTTTGCTAAATGGCTTTCTCATAGTTTTAATCGGAAGATTTCGAGAAAAAAGGAGCGGGGGAGGAGGCCTAGCTGCACTCCAGTTTTTTCATTACTTAAAAAGGCAACTAGAAATTTTAATTGTTTACGAACGTTTTACTTAGTAAAAAATATACGTAACTTACGAATTAACTTACGTAACGAACTTCTATATTCGTATGTTTTTATTACGTATATGAGGGGGTTCACCCCCTCGTCAATGCCTCGCTCTTTACACTAAAGCTTAAATTTTGTCCCAATTCCTTAAGAATGACCCCTGAATCACAAAGGCCGTAGAATAAATAGTTGAAATTACTAAAAATACTTTAGCGTAAAGAGCGAGGTATTACGAGGAGGTGAACCCCTCATATGCGTAATAATTTCTGTTCATTTTATGTTTTAATGCTGCTTCTTACTTTCAGTTGAAAAAACTTTTCTTATTTATTTTTTCATTGTTTTTTTAAATATTGCTAGAAAATCCTGCGCTCCTTTCATTGAAATTCTCTTCTCCCATGGCAAATTCCTCCATAGAAAGATCCTTCCACATAACCCCCCTCAAATTCCCCCCCCCCAACCAAAAAAATCCCCTGAAAACATATGTACACTTCCCAATAACCAGTACTATATGTAAACACTGGTCAAAGTTTGTAACTTGTAGCCCCACCCACAGGGACTGTGGGGGAGTAAGGTGTCCCCAAAGATATAGCTATTGGGTTTTTCGACTATGGTGAATAAAATGGTTATCTCAGAATTTTGATCTGGTGACATTGGGGAAAATTGAGCGTGGGAGGGGGCCTAGCTGCCTGTATAAGTTTCAAGATAGGAGCTTGAAACTTATACAGTGGGGTTCTCTGATACGGTGAATGTGATTTTGTTAAGATTCTATGACTTTTAGGGGGTGTTCTCCCTATTTTCTAAAATAAGGCAAATTTTCTCAGGCTCCTAACTTTTGATAGGTAATACTAAACTTGATGAAATTTATAGATTTAATATCAGCATTAAAATACGATTATTTTGATGTAACTATTGGTATCAAAATCTCATTTTTTAGAGTTTCGGTTACTATTGAGCTGGGTCGGTCCTTACTACAGTTCGCTACCATGAACTGTTTGATAATGATAAAACAGCTTGCGGCTGTTTTACCCAGTTTTCAAAAATCAGGCAAAATTCTCAGGCTTGTAGCGTTTGATGTGTACCACTAAACTTAACGAACCTTTTATATTTAGAATTACCACAAAGACCTAAATCGTTCGATGTATTAATTGTTATTAAAACTCTTTTTTGAGAGTTTTGTTTACTATTGGCCCGAGTTGCTCCTTATCTAAAATTTGTTCTCAGAAAATCTTTCATTTTATACCATATATTCTTCATATATATTCGATTATAGGTGGAATTTTCCAAAATCCTTTATTTTCTTCATTATTTTTATTTTTCTTAATTTCCCATTGTCTTCTCAATTTGACATATTGGAAGAATTTTTCATGGTAGATATTTCAGCAGAGGGATATTTGTGGGGGGATCTCAAATTTATCTTTGAAATTGATTTTGTTTCTTTAAGCCAAATGCAATCTTTACAGCAAGGGAGGGAAAGAACGTAATTTTTTTAGACATAGTAAATACTAGCACGTTTTTCATATTTTTTTTCTATTTCTTTTGTTCTTAATACTTTGTCTTTTTTTTGGGTCTAAATGTAATTTATTTTTACATTATCTTAATAAACAATCAGTTTTTTTTATTAAAGATAATATTCGCAGTTTTCTTTAAACCTTTATGTCAGCTTATCAAAAGACCTATCACCCTACACCATGTAAATATAGCTCCTGATTTAGTCTTTAGAGTCTTATCTGAATTTGTGAACTAATTGAAAACAAGATGACCTGGCTTGTGTAAAGACATATAAAAAAATTACTGGCAAGGGGACACAGAAAAATTCTAGCCCACAGTTCGAATATTAAATGATTTTAATATGTTTTTTGTGTCGTTTTTTTATTTTACTCCTTGAATTTTCTTTTTCTAGGATTTATTTTGCACTAATTGTTACCTTTTTCGAGAGAACTAACCAAGTTTGAATTCTTCTGGCATATCACATACATTTTATTTATAGACGGAGTAAATAGAGAAAAGGACAAAAAAGGAATAAGAGAAAGACAAAAACAGAAATGACAACTATTCGAAAAGAGAAGTAAGTAAAACGCAAATATAAAAAAAAATAATCAAGAACATGTACAAAACACTGAACGATTTTTTACATACATATAACTTTAAAACATCACCGTATAAGAAGGAGATACCACGGATGAAAACTGATGTTAGGATTGTGTTTCGAAATCCTTTTTGATAGAGTTATTACAGGGTCGGCTTTTTTTTACAGTTACGGATTAATACTGAAATTTGGGTCCATGGGTGTAAATGAAGTTAACATTTTGACCTTGGTTTGAAGCAAAAATTTCAAAACTGCTAGACCAAGCTGCTAAGGAGCTACGAGAGCATTCAATAAATCTCTACGCTGTTAACCCAGATAGGCATACCCAGGTGATGCTACTTTTGCCAAGACTGAGGTCGCTGCGTTCAGCCATCGTTGAAGAGATATTTTTCTCTAGTCTTACTGGAAGTGTTCAAATTTGGAATGTCATTCCCATTGTTTTACGGATGGATACTTTGGAAACAATGGCCACTGCTGGTAAATATTTGATTTTATCTCTTATATGTCTTCTAGGGCATTCTTGGGGGATAGTTTAAATGGCTGATTCTACTGGAAAAACTAGACACTAGCAATTTTTTAAAATGGTTTTAAAAATCTTGTATTTTAATCCGCCAAGTTCCTTCTGCATTAAATATTCCTTTCATGCTGCAGATTTTACATTGTGTTCGTTGACACAGGATCTTCACAGTATCGATCAACTTTTACAGGTGGAAGTGTAGCCGACGAAGCACTAGAGGACAATCCTGAAAAATGAAATATCATGTTAACATCCCGGTATGGTAATAATATAAGTGAATTTCTGCATATATTTCTCTCTCTTTTTTTTTTCTTTCTCTCTCTCTCTCCCGTCCCATTCAACCAAGAATGCTCAGATGTCTATGACCTCTAAAATATGTAAATTATGCATTGGCATAATCATCGTTTTTTTCTTTAGTTTTAAGTCATAGCTTGAAAAATCAACCTACAATTTGTACACTTGCCAAAAATTCGTTCTCGGAAACTGTTTGATTTTATTCTGTATTAAATTAGAAAAAAAAATGTTTCTACTGAAAGTAAGCGACATTAAAACTTAAAACGAACAGAAATTATTCCGAATATGAAGGGGACTGTCCCCTCCTCAACGCTTCGTTCTTTACGCTAATATTTATTATTGTTATAAAAATGGAGCTTTGAGAAAGAATGAAACTTTAGCGTAAAGATCTAGCCGTTTAGGAAGATACAGTCCCTTTCATATACGGAATAATTTCTGTTTGTTTTAAGTTTTAAAGTCGCTCCTTACAGTCAGTAGAAAAAACTAGTTTTTTAATTTAATTTCTCATCATTTTTTAGATAACTCCTGGAAATATGACCCCATATCCACGGAGAAACTACCTCACCTTTGAAATATACTCTAAACAATTCAGTCCCGGTGAATATTTACCCTGGACAATTGCTCTTAACCACTCCGCGCGTGAAATTGAAACGGAAAAAAGAAATTGAGACATATAAGAAAAATTTTGTAGAATAAATTTAAATTTTAATGCTACTCATTACTTCCAGGTGATTTTTTCTCATTGTTTTTTTTTAATAATACTAGAACTGTTACTACCGTTACCCCGAACTGTTTGAGCCGCAATTTGCTCAGATTTTTCTTTTGGTTTTTACTACGTATATGAGGGAGTTGCCCCTCCTCAGTACCTCGCTCTTTACATTAAAATGTTTGTGAATGTGTAAAAAGCATATTATTCTAATTAAACGATCCTTGTCTGTTGGGAGTCATTCCTAAGTAATTGGAATCAAACATTAGCGTAAAGAGTAAGGTACTGAGAAGGGGCAACCTCCTCATGTATGTAATAATTTCTGTTCGTTTTGAGTTTTACTGTTGTTCCTTACTTTCAGTTGGAAAAACATTTTTTTATATGTATATACAACAACCACAAGCCGAAAACATACAATGTCTTTGGTTTATTATCACACAAATGTTAAGATTGGTATATCTTATATGGTATATATATGATATATCTATTGGTATCAAAATTCCGTTTTTTAGAGTTTTGTTTACTATTGAGCCGGGTCGCTCCTTCCTACAGTTCGTTACCACGAACTCTTTGATTGTCAGTAATGAGCTGCTGTAGACGACAGTAGTATAGCATAAACAAGCTTTCGGATGAGCAAAGGTCATGTGATGAAACTTTTAGAAAACTCTGTTTTTTAGAGTTTCGGCTACTATTGAGATATTGAGCTCCTTACTACAGTTCGTTAACACAAACTCCTTGATTCTAACTTTAGCGTAAATAGTGAGGTACTAACAAGAGGAATAAAATCCCTCATATACCTAATATTAAGGGTTTATTTTCTCGTCAATACCTCGCTCTTTACGCTAAAGTTCGAATTTTGTTCCAATTCTTCAAGAATACACCCTGAATCCGAAAAGCTGTTTAATTAGAATAAATAGCTCTTTTGAAATTACTAAGAATACTATAGCATGAAGAGTCAGATATTGTCAAGGGGGAAAACCCCCTCATATACATAATAATTTATGTTCGTTTTAAGTTTTAATGCTGCTCCTTATTTTCATTTGAAATAAACTTGTTTTTCTAATTTAATTTCTGATTTTTTAAAATAATACTGGAAAATCCAGCAGCCCCTTTATGGAAACTCTTTCCCCCCATGAAAAATTATTCCATGGAAGATACTCTCGCGTAAGCCTCTCCCCCTGACCCCCCACCCCACCAGAAAAAAATCCCCCTGAAAATGTCTATATACTTCCAAATAACAAACATTATATGTAAACAACTGCCAAAGTTCAAAACTTGCATCCCTTCCCCCTAGGAACTTTGGGGGATTAAGTCGTTGTCAAAGACACAGTTACGAAATCTTTAACTATGTTGAACAAAATAGCCATCTTTAAATTTTGATCCGGTGACTTTGGGAAAAAAGAAAATTGGAAGGCAACTAGGCCCCCTCCCCCGCTCATTTTCTTCCAAAGTGCCCTGATCAAAAATTTGAGATGGTCATTTTGTTCAGCATAGTCGAAAAATCTAATAACCATGTTTTGAGGATAAATTAATCCCCCAAAGTCCCTGGCGAAGGGCTGCAAGTTATGAACTTATACCATTGTTTACATATAGTATTGGTAATTGCGTAGTATACAGACGTTTTCTGGGGTACTTTTCCGGTGGGAGGTCGGGGGAGGAGTTAGGCTGGAGGATCTTTCCATGGAAGAATTCTTCATCGGAGAAGGGAATTTTCCATGAAGGGGCACCGGATTTCCCAGTATTATTTAAAAAAACGATCAGAAATTAAATTAAAAAAGAAGTTTTTTTCAACTCAAAGTAAGGAGCAATATTAAAACTTAAAACGAACAGAAATTATTACGTATATGAGGGGTTTCTCCCCCTCGTCACTACTTCGCTCTTTGCACTAAAGTTTTTCAGAGCTTTTGTGATTCAGAGGTCATCGTCACTACTTCGCTCTTTGCACTAAAGTTTTTCAGAGCTTTTGTGATTCAGAGGTCATTTTTATAGAATTGGAACAAAATTAAAACTTGAGCGTACAGAGCAAGGTGTTGACGATAGGGCAAACCCCCTCATATACGTAATAATTTCTATTCGTTTTAAATTTTACTATTGCTTCTTACTTTTAGATGAAAAATCGTGTTTCTTCATTTAATTAAAGGCAAAGGAACCTAGCGAAACGCATATTAGTTACATAATTAAATATGCTAACAGAAGTTGCTAACCTGGATTGGGTATTTGTCGGGAAATAGGTCATTTATGGGAAATTTGAATAATAAATTTATGGGGTATCAAGAATATTAATGATATTATAATATTATTTGACTTTGTGATGGAAATTATGTCCCATTGTTTTGAATAATTAAAAACTGAGGATTTTAAAACTAGGATAAATGGGAAAAATTTATTGGCATTGATTCAGTAAAGTTTTAATAGTGATACATTCAACATATCTAAAAAACTGCAAACATAAAAAATGGAAAACTGTATAGCAGTAAGTGGTTTATGCTAAGTTAAGAGGGTAAATGTATAACATACATTTTAAGGAAATCATCTGGTTTTGGCGAAACCTAAACATTTCAAAACATTCTTCGATGATCTATATTATTGAAAAAATGGTTAAAACCCTTAGGGGTGTAGGCCCCTAGGTCAAACCCTATACTAGCCGGTAGGGCTATTACGCCCCTAATTGACTCATGCGATTCAAAACCTTTCTCTTGTGTTTATTTATCTGCTATGACAGTTTTAAAAGGATTCTGCATTGATATGAGGAGGAGGGGTGGCTCCTCCCCAACACTTCACCCATTACGCTGAAGTATCTGGTGCTTTAAAAAACCTTCTTATTCCAATTTAATGGTTGTGCCTCGGCAGTTGTTCTTAATGAATTTGGACAGAAAGTAAAACCTTAGCGTAAAGACCGACGGGTTAAGGAGGAGGTATATGCGGATAATACGGAATAATTCCTATTCGTTTTAAACTTTAATGTAGCTTCTTACTTTCAGTTGAAAATCAACCTATTTTGTTTTATTTAATTTCTGTTCGTCTTTTTAAACCATGTATAGGCCTAACTAAGATATGATAAAATGTGTCAAGAATTTGCACTTGTAGAAAATAGCGACTTACGCTAAAGTTTTTGCTGTTTTGAAAAGTAGATTTGAGAGAAAAAGTCAAACTTTAGCGCAAAGAGCAAGGCATTAAGGAAGAATTTCATATACAAAGTAACTTCTCTTCGTTTTAAGTTTTAATGTCGCTCCTTGCTTTCAGTTAAAAAAATTATTTTTCTTATTTAATTAAAGTAAAAGCTAAGTACCAGCACTTATATCTATTGAATAAAAACAAGTCTTTCCAGCTGAAAGTAAGGAGCGACATTAAAACTTAAAACGAACAGAAATTATTCCGTATATGAAATGGGCTGTCCCCTCCTCAACGCCCCGCTCTGTGCGCTATATTTTGATTCTTTCTCACAACTCTACTTGTTAAAACAGTAAAAAAAACTTTACCGTAAAGAGTTGGGTATTGAGGAGGGGACAGCCCCTTTCATATACGGAATAATTTCTGTTCGTGTTAAGTTTTAATATTGCTCCTTACTCTAGGTTAAAAAACTTGTTTATTTATTATATTTCTGAACTTTTTCGAATTAATGCAGGTTTTTAAACTGGCTCACCGTATATGAATAATAAAAACAAAATTTGCATATTAATTTTAAGTAACAATAATCTTGTAATAACCTAAGTTTGATTTGTGTTCCAGTTGTTTAAGAATGACTCCTGAATCAAAAGCACTGTTTAATTAAAATAATGACCTCTTTTAACAGTTAAAAAAGAAACTTTAGCATAAGAGCGAGCTATTGAATAAAAGCAATCCCCCTCATATATGTAATATTTTCTGTTCATTGTGTTGCAAGGGCAACACTTTTTTTTTCCTATGCCGCCGATGTTGGCTTATTCCTGGAAACTGGTAAGGGTCTACCCTGTGCGGATTTTAATGAAAGTGTGGACCTCAGGCTGGATTCATGAATATGGCATTACGTTTTGGAAAGCTCCGCAGAACTCTTGCCTGGGGCCAAAAAGGACGGTTTTTGCTTGTCCACGAGCCAGAGCTTATGGTGTAAGAAGTGAAGTGGAGTTTTGTAGCCTATGTCAGAGAGGAGTATCTGAAGTTGTGGAGCCAAGCTTTCGTTTCATCAAAGTGTGTTTCTGCTTTCGAGTGGAAAGCTCTGTACTAGCAGGCAAGCAGGCAGGCACCACTTTCAAATTGAAGATGGACTAAAATCTATAAGCGTTAAATATATGCGGGAGTTACCCGGCCCCACAGCCAATATATCTTCTTTGAGTGATAAATAGAAAATTTTACAGAAGCAAAAAAGCGGCATTTTCCCACGGGTCCGAAAGTGCTGCCATGATTTTCGCTGGGTTTATCGTTCGTTTTCTCGGACTTGGGATTGAGATAGAGAAATGTTATCAATCAATCAATCAATTTATTAATACTAAAGAAAACTATTACAAAAGTAAATCAAGTAATAGGCCCAAGAAGCTCGACGGCAATCGATAGCTCTTGATGAGCTGATCAAAGTATATAGAATCAATTTTTTGATACAAAAATTCCTTCATGAGATATACTACTACGAAAGTTTCAAGGGGTTGACAACTTCAGTAATAGGGTACACACTGAAACCAAAAATAAGCCAATACCAATTAGCAGACATGTAGGGGACTTGTAAGGAAAGGTCAGCTGTTAGCTCATAATAATCTTCGGCAGTGAAGGGTTTGCAAATTTTGCTATTTGGTGTACCTATTATCTGTTTCTAATGTATTTGATGATAAGACCGAGTTGGTTCCAGTGGTAAGACACGTAGGGGACTTGTAAGTAATAATCGTTTGTTAGGCTACAATCATCTTTAGTGAAGAGCGGTTTTAACTTTTGCTAGTTGGTGTAGCCTAACCATACTCACTGTAACCTATAATTAAGTGTTAATTGTTTTAGAACTAAAACAACGAGATAGCTACGTAATAATTAATAGAGTGTCATCTATGGTATTTTGATCCTGAAAAGTTACGAATAGCTTTATTATACCAACTAGAATATAAGATATTGTTCCAAGTCTTGATCCGTCACGATGTCTACGAATGAAAAGGATAAAGTTCAACTGGCTGCAAAGTCAATTTAGTCCCTTCTTTCGATATTCTTTTGCTATTATTTTTTTTCAACGCTGAGGAATAGCCTTTGATCATGTGATTACTGATCACGTTCTTCTTTGAAAATAACGTTTTAAAAGCTTTGATAAACTGACAACTGCAGCGTTTAACCGATAGCAAAAAAACAAAACGAAAGTGTTGCTCTCGCAACACTTTATTCGGCTAAGCCGGACAAAGGTTGCCGCAATAGCCCACGTTGCTCAGGCAACGTAAGTCTAGTTTTAAGTTAATATTGCTTCTTACTTTCAGTTGAAAAAGCTTGTTTTTTATTTAATCGCTGATCGTTTTTTAAGTAATGTCGGGAAATCAAGCTCCCCCTCCATGGAAAATTCCCTTCCCCAACGAGAAATTTCTCCATGGAAAGATTTTCCCACGTAGCTTAAATTAGCGATATTTGCGGAATTAATTTTGTAAGGCATAGTAATAAAACAGCCACAGAGATCAAAACTATTTTTATGAAAATGAAAGTGACAAGTTGAGCAAATCTCAAATGACTGAAATAAATGAAAGAAAATATCTTTAAAAGATATACGTAATAATTTATGTTCATTTTAAGTTTTAATGCTATTCCTTACTTTCAGTTGGAAAAATAATTTCTTTTTTCTTATTTAATAACATCTACAAGCTAAGGATTTGCAATATAAACTATGATAAACTATTAAAAATAATAATTATGAAGCTGCTTAAGATAAAATTAAATGCTAAGATTGGCCAGAAAACAACACAAACAAATTATTGCTTATATCGGCCATTATTTAGCAAAATTCAAACTTTAGCGTAAAGAGTGAGGTATTGACGAGGGGGTGAGCTTCCTCATATACGTAATATGAGGATGTTCGCCCCTTCGTCAATACCTCTCTCTTTACGCTAAAGTTCAGATTATGTTCCAATTCTTTAAGAACGACCCCTGAACCACAAAGGTCGTTTAGTTAGAATAATCACCTGTTTTGAAATTACAAAAAAAAACTTTAGCGTAAAGAGATAGGTATTGACGAGGGGACGAACACTCTCATATACGTAATAATTTCTGTTCGTTTTAAGTTTTAATGTTAATCCTTGCTTTCCTCAATGGAAAGATTCTCCCACGTAAGCAAATCCCCCAGACCCCAACCAGAAAAAATCCATGCAGGTATTTTATCATTTGGTATAATTTGATGGAATTTTTTTTCATTATAGGTGAATTAGACTGCAAGTCAAGGCTGCCAAGAATCTTCGAGAGTATTCAACCAATCGCTACGCTGTTAACCCAAATAAGCATACACAGCTGATGCTACTTTTACCAAGATTGATGTCGCTACCTCCACCTATTGTTGAAGAAATATTTCTCAGAAAATAATAAAAAAGGAATAAGAGAAAATCAAAAACAGAAATCACAACTGTCAGAAAAAAGGAATAAGAGAAACACACAAAAAAATATCACAACTATCATATCAATTAGTAAAGAACATCTATAAACACTGAACAAATTTTACATGCATACAACTTTCAAACATCACTGTATAAGAAGGGGATACCATGGATGAAAACTGATGTTGCAATTGTGTTTCGAAATACGTTTTGACAAAGGAATTACTGAGTCAGCCTTTTTTAAAGTTACGGATCAATGCTGAATTTCGGGTTCATGGGGGTATGCGAAGTAAAACATTTTGAACTTAGTTTGAAACAAAAATTGCAAAACTGCAAGACCGAGCTGCCGAGAAGCTGCGAGAGAATTCAACAAATCGCTATACTGTTAACCCAGATAGGGATACACAGGTGATGATGCTTTTGCCAAGACTAAGGCTGCTACGTTCAGCTATTGTTGAAGAGATATTTTTCTCTGGACTCGTTGGAAGTGTAAGAATTTGGAATGTCATTCTCATTGTTCTACGAATGGATACTTTGAAAACAACCGCCGCAGCAGGTAAATGTTGAATTTTATCTTTTATAGGTCTTCAAGGGCGTCCTTGGGGGATAGTTTGAATAGCTAATTCTACTGGAAAAACTAGACACTGGCATGAAGCAAAAAATTCTTAGAATGTAAATAAGCATGCATCTTTTTGAAATCAAGGGTTGTGTCTGCATTGTAGCGCTAAGTAAACTAAAATGGGGCTTTCTTCCTTCTGAGATGGAAGGCTGAAAACCTCCGCCGAAGGGTTTCCGGGAAAGAATTCAAGAGTTTACGTTTATTTTCATCCGCCACCGTTTCTAAGGATTCCGAACCAAAAACTTGGTCACGTCGCTGTCTTTTGCACTGCAATCGTGCTAGTATTTTAATTTTTTAAGATTTACGTGGCAACGTGGGCCATTGGGTCAACCCCCCACCATAACCCGGCCCATTCTTCCTTCTGTGACTTTTTCCAAAATTTTGCGTCCTGTTTGAATCAGAAGCATGTAAGAAGTTTTAATCTGGATGACTTTACATCCTAAGTGGGCTCTTGATCTCTCTGAGGGTTCCCCTAACCTACCGCTAATGTTGAGTAAGAAGCTAGACGTTTGCTTTCTTTGAATCAAATTCATACACGAATTTTTCACCACTTTGTCTCTTCACAATCATGATTTGAATAAAGATAGACACGTTGCAACTGGTTCGAACCAGGATCGTATAATTATTTTTAGTCTCAACGATTGTAAGACCAAAATGGGGCCATCCCCCCTCTGTAACACACAACCCATCCCTCAATTAGTTTTTAGTTGAAAGGTTTGTATTCGGCACCTTGTTTAAACCAGAATCATATAAGAATCTTAGAACAGTTATGATGGGAGGAAATCGACACCTCTATTTATAATAAGCAGACAGTACTTGACAAAAAAGTTTAAAGAAAACTGCGAATATTATCTTTAATAATAAAACTTATTTATTATTAAATATTATATAAAGATAAATACATTTAGACCAAATAAATAGACTAGATAAAACAACAACAAAAGAAATAGAACAAAAATATGAAAATATACGAGTATGCTATGTCTAAAGAAATTACGTTCTTTCCTTCCCTTACTGTTACTAGTTCTTAAAGGCATGAATTTCACCCATTGTAGTCAAATTCAGGCCTTTTAGGCCCGTTAAGGTAGCCTAAGACTTTTTAAAGACTAAATCAGGAGCTATATTTACATGGTGTATTGTGATTATCAGGAGGCCTTATCTTATCTTAATGCCATATCCATGAATCCAGCCTGAGGTCCACACTTTCATTAAAATCCGCACAGGTTAGACCCTTACGAGTTTCCAGGAATAAGCCAACATCTAGCATTCATTCAATGCAGTCGCATTTACCAGTTTTCAAGGTTACAACATATAAACTAATCGGATTATCTTTTCACATTGTTCATGATCTGAGCTAGCTACTGCCTTGAATTAAATGTGTTGTTACGAAGTAACTTGCAATTACTGAAATAAGTTTTGCAAATTGGGACTGAAATTTTTTGGAGGATTATTTATTGTGGAATTGGCAAATTGTGGGCCCTCTTTGGAAAGGGCACTGCTCACTGATACGAAGGAAAGTTTTTTAGGCCGACTTTATACAGGTTGGATTTGAATCCACTTGGATGCAATAGGGAGGCTCGGCCCTCACATAAAGATAAGTCTTTTTGCTCTGTTTATCGATTTCTAAAAATAAGACACTGTTAAAGATGCAGCGTTTCAAGCAGTTTGATGTTGCGCTAGCTAAATTCTAGCTAAATTTATAAACTATGGCCTGTGAGAAAATAGGAAAGGATTTGCAAATAGGAAAGGATTCGTACGGAAAGCCCACTTATCTGGTCTTTTGTTACGGTAGTCATGATGAATTTAGGCTAATAGAAGCGAATCTTCAAGAATATAACCCTAAAACGATAGATTCATCCACACCTGCTGTCAAAAAAGCAATTGTGGAACTTGATAATACCCCCGAAGTTTATAAAACTATTTCTAAGACTTTTTTAGTCCTGAAAGCAAGTGATAAATTAGGGTCTAACTCAGTTTCTTCAAGTATTGCCCCAGTTTATGACAAATTAGTTGCAACTGAAGCCCAACTAGAGAAGACCAGAAGTGATCTGCTGGATAATATAACAAAGAAAGTGACTGAAAAGTTTAAAGACCCAAGGTCATTGAAAGAGGCTACTGAACTGATAGTCAGCCAGGTTTTTGACTCAGTAACACTCGAGTTTAATCCAAAGTTTGGAAAAATTGAGCAGACTCTAAGTAGTCTGAGAAATAAAATTGAAAATTTGGAGGAGAGGATTAGTAGAATAGAAAAAAAGCTGGATGATTATGATCAGGAATCCTTACTCGATAGTCTTGTTTTTCATGGATTAAAACAGTTACCTGGTGAGGACACTCGTACGACAATATCTCGCATTATAAATAGCAAAATGTCTGTGACAGACGTCTCTTCTTCTGATTTGATTAATGTATACCGTCTGCGATTGAATAATCCGACTACACAGCATGAAGAAAGGTCTATTAGAGTTGCTCCGATCGTTGTTAAATTTTCTCGCAAAGATGTGGCCTGTAGAGTGTTTAAAGCAAAAGCTAAACTTGCTTCAACTGGTGTTTTTGTATCGGAGTCTCTAACTAAACGTCGCCGGGACATTTTGAACGCAGCGAAAGACAAGTATGGTCAACGAAATGTTTGGTCAGATCAGGGTCAAATTTTGGCAAAGCCTAGTACAGGGTCAACAGTCATGAAAATCCGTTCTATCACCGACTGTATTTAGTTACTTAGTTTCATATGTTATGATTAGTGTTTTTTTACATTTGTTTATTTTGTTGTAAGGTTTTTGCTTATATTTTCTTCTTTTCTTTTTTTCCGTTTTATATGTATTTTTTCTTTCTTGCTTTTTTTCCATTTAGAGAGATTTGTTTTGGTAGGAGATTTCATTTACTCTCGCTGGTTAATATTTTCTTGATGCGTATCCTTTCCTAAGTCATTCTTTTTTACAGTTTCTTTTTATTTCGTTTCATTTTTTTTTTCATGCTCATGGTTCATCCCGATAGTACCTTCTGTGCTATAAATTATTTATGTGTCTATAATCCTTTGACAGGTTTTTCTTTCGTAATAGATTTAGGTAAAGATTTCTTTTTTGTTCATCCGGTGATTTAAATGGACCAAGTAAAACCTGCTTTTGTCAATATTTTAAGTCGTGAGAGACGCCTTTGCGAGCTTGAAAATAATCCTTTTGATCTAATTAGTATTGTGAATAATTCTGTGGGTCAGGTTAACCAAAACCTGACTAATATAAACCCTGTTGTAATAGTAAATATGTTTCGGAATTGGGGGGAGAGGAGGTTACCAATGGAAATTATTCTCTGACTGCACTTCAGCTTAACATTCAGGGTCTTTCCTCGTCAATAGATAATTTAAGACAAATAGTTTCGGATGGACAGCCTGATGTTGTTGGTTTGTGCGAGACATTTTTGGATTCTCGCAATGAAATGCTATTGGATATCCATGGCTACAAAATGGAACATATAAACCCCTGCAAGATGGCTAAAGGAGGTCTTGCCATGTATATATCTAGTAATTTGCATTATTGCTTACGGGATGACTTATCAAGGAATTTTGAAGGTATCTTTGAGTCACAATTTATAGAAATTATAGTTAATGGTATTGATCTAATCATAGGCAATATTTATCGTTTTCCTAGTGGCGCGGTTTCGTTGTTTCTTCGGAATCTTGAGGAAATACTTGACATAATATTGAAACGTCCGTGTCAGTTAATCATAATGGGTGACTTTAATATAAATTTGATGGATTCAAATTCTTCGGCTTCAGTTGATTTTCTTTCAACCATGCTTGCCGCACGAACTCTACCAACTACATCCATCCCCACACGAGTAACTAATGTTACAGCTTCTTTGATTGACAATATCTTCTCTACGCTTTGCTTGAAGAAAAACTCAATTTTAGTTACTGATATCTCCGATCATTTTCCCATATATTCTCGATTCAGTTTTAATCGGGGAAGGAATAACCGGGCTCAAGTGTTTGATTCCTATTCTATTAGGTTTGGTGAGAATGAGTTATCTCTTCTTGGTTCTAAATTAGCGAAAAATTCGTGGAGCTTATTTGATAATGACAAGGATTTTTCTTGTTTATTTGAGTCGTTTTATGGAACCATAAAAGAGGCCATTCTTAGCCTTTGCATAGTACCACCTTCTAATCGCAGGTCTAAAAGGATTATTCCTCTAAACCCATGGATGACATCCGGACTTCTCAAAAGCTGGAGAAGGAAAAATAATCTCTGGAGGTATTATAAATGCGCTACACTTTCAACGAGTGCTATTCGTCTTTGTCAATTCAAGATCTACCGGAATATATATAATTCCTTGTGTAGGAAAGCCAAATCTCTCTATTATCTAAATAATTTTGCTGCGTGTAATAAGCATATTCGTAAAACTTGGAAGGTAATAAATTCTGTGCTTAAACCTGGTTCTCAATATAGCTCTTTACCTATGAGTCTGGTCATTGGTGATGAGATTGTAGAGGGTGAGCTTAATGTCCAAGAAGCATTTACTTCATTTTTCACTAGTATTGGTAATAATATCGCTTCCACAGCTACTTTTTCTCGGTCTAAGTCGGACTATAGATCTTACCTCGGGCTATCTTGTGTTAAGTCTATGTTTCTAGAGCCAGTAACAGAAATTGAAATTACTAAAATTGTTAATGGCTTGAAAGACTCATCTTCATCTGGGCCAGATTCTATTCCTACTAAGGTAGTTAAATCTATTCTTCCTTCAATAGTTGTGCCTCTTACAAAACTTGTTAATCTTTCATTTAAATATGGGGTTTTTCCAGATCCTCTCAAGCGTGCTCGGATTATTGTTCTGTATAAAGGTGGACCAAGAAATGATCCAGCAAATTATCGACCAATTTCAATTTTATCAGTATTTAGTAAAATCTTCGAAAAGGCTATGCTTTCTCGTCTGCTTAAATTTCTAAAATCTAAAGAGTTTCTTCATGATTTTCAATTTGGTTTCCGAATGAAGCACTCCACTGAGCATGCCTCTATGACCCTTTTTAATTTTATACATTCTGAATTGGATTCGGGATTAATTCCGGCTGCTCTATTCCTGGATATTCGCAAGGCATTCGATTCCTTAACCCATGAAATTCTTCTATCGAAGATGTCTCATTTTGGCATTAGGGGTAATTTATTTTCTTGGTTTCAATCTTATTTGAATGATAGGTTAATTTCTGTCAATCCACAATTTAATTTCTGTCAATCACAAGTGAATTTTGGCGTCCCTCAGGGATCAGTTTTAGGGCCAGTGCTATTTTGATTTATATAAATGATTTTTTTTACGCAGTAAAAAAGCAGAAACCTATTCATTGCTGTAGACTCTGTCATCCTAAACCTTCCCTTGCCCATAGTTGCAGCTACAGTTCGCCATCTTCTGATGTCCTTGTTTGTTTTGCTGATGATAGCACACTCGGGACTTCGGGGAAATGTGAATCCGAGCTTCGATTAAACTTGGAATACTTGTTTGAGATAGTAATTTCATGGCTTGATGCTAATTTTCTTACCCTAAATTATTCAAAATCAAATTTTTTGATATTTTTGCATGTTTCTCAGATTTATCCCAAGTTATCAGAAATTCATCAGCCAAATGGGATAATTCACAGATCTAAAGATCGATATGTTCGTTTTTTGGTCATTCTTGTTGATGAAAACTTGTCTTTCAAGCGTCACATTGATTTGATTAAAATGAAGATATGCAGGAGTCTCGGTATTTTAAGGAAACTCAAACATATTTTCCCTGGATCAATTTTGGAAATCCTTTTTCACTCCTTGATCCGATCTTACGTTTCCTACTGTCCAATAGTATGAATGTCAACCTTTCCTTCACTGTTAAAACCACTTTCTAAGGTTTATAATAAAGCTAGAAACCTCATTAAGGAAACTAACCGTTCAAGAGTTATCCCATTACTTGATCTCGAGTCACTGTATATTCTTTCGTGTGCATATTTTACTTTTTCTCAGCTTCATGGTGACCTCCCCCATCCCCTAAGTGTTCAGCCATCTTTCACCTCTGATCAGAATAATTATAATCTTCGCAATACCGAAAATCATTTTCAAGTTCCTTTTACTCCTTGTGTAAGGTCAGACTTTAATCCTTTAATTGCGAGTTATATTGTATGGAATAAGTTGCCCGAATCAGCTTGAAGGTGCCACTCATTCGGTTTGTTCAAAAAAAATATTAAAAATTCATTTGCTTCTTAGAAATTATTTTATCTCTTTTTATATGTGTATATGCGTGTATGTATGCATATATATTTCCTTATTATTTCATTGGAGTCTATTTTTATCTACAGATCTACATAATTAATTTAGTCTGTTCAATCTATTAGTCAATTTAGTTTTGTTTTCTATAGTTTTTCATTTTATTTATATTTTCCTCTCTTCTCCTTTTTGCTCTTCTCTCTTTGAGTAAGTGATTTTTTTTCCTTTTTGCTCTTCTCTCTTTGAGTAAGTGATTATTATTATTTTTTTTTTGAGTAAGTGGCTCGTTCATTTTCCCCTTTTTTACAGGCCAAAGAGCCTTTGGGGAAATAGTAAAATGTAATATTGTATGTGTGTTTTCGTGATGAATAAATCTTATCTTATCTTATCTTATAAGCAGACAATACCTGGCAAAGGTTTAAAGAAAACTGCGAATATTATCTTTAATAGCAAAACTTATTTATTATTAAAGATAAAATAAAGATAAATTATATTTAGACCAAGTAAATAGACTACGTAAAAAAACAAGCAAAAGAAATAGAACAGAAATATGCAAATGTGTGAGTATTTGCTATGTCTACAGAAATTACGTTCTTTCCTTCCCTTACTGTAAAGGTTACACTTGGTTTAAAGAATTAATATTAATTTAAAAAATAAATTTGACCCCCCCCCCCCCTCAAAAAAAAATATCCCTCCGCTGAAATGTCTACTCTGGAAAATTCTTTCGATATGTAAAATTAAGAAGACAAAGGGAAATTAAGAAAAATAAAAATTGAAGAAAAGACGGGACTCTGGAATACTCCACCTATAATTGAGCATATATTCGGGATTTTGTGCATATATTTTAAATATATAATGTGGAATTTTGTAGTTTTGCCAGAAGAAAGACAACGGATCCGTGTTCATTTGTTGTTGTTTTTTCCCAGGGGTGATCGTATCGACCCAGTGGTCCTAGAATGTAATCAGTGGGCTGATTCGAACAGAAATGAAAAGCTCTAGCGCTCTTTTTAAGTGACCAAAAAGTTGGAGGGCAACGAGGTCTCCTCTCACGCTCTTTTTCCCCAAAGTCACCGGATCAAAATTTAAAGATGGCTATTTTGTTCAACATAGTTAAAGATTTCGTAACTGTGTCTTTGACAGCGACTTAATCCCCCAAAGTTCCTAGGGGGAAGGGATGCAAGTTTTGAACTTTGGCAGTTGTTTACATATAATGTTTGTTATTGGGAAGTATATAGACATTTTCAGGGGGATTTTTTTCTGGTGGGGTGGGGGGTCAGGGGGAGAGGGTTACGCGAGAGTATCTTCCATGGAATAATTTTTCATGGGGGGAAAGAGTTTCCATAAAGGGGCTGCTGGATTTTCCAGTATTATTTTAAAAAATCAGAAATTAAATTAGAAAAACAAGTTTATTTCAATTGAAAATAAGGAGCAACATTAAAACTTAAAACGAACATAAATTATTGTGTATATGAGGGGGTTTCCCCCCTCGACAATATCTGACTCTTCATGCTAAAGTATTTTTAGTAATTTCAAAAGAGCTATTTATTCTAATTAAACAGCTTTTCGGATTCAGGGTGCATTCTTGAAGAATTGGAACAAAATTCAAACTTTAGCGTAAAGAGCGAGGTATTGACGAGAAAATAAACCCTTAATATTAGGTATATGAGGGATTTTATTCCTCTTGTTAGTACCTCACTATTTACGCCAAAGTTAGAATCAAGAAGTTCGTGTTAACGAACTGTAGTAAGGAACTCAATATCTCAATAGTAGCCGAAACTCTAAAAAACGGAGTTTTCTAAAAGTTTCATCACATGACCTTTGCTCATCCGAAAGCTTGTTTATGCCATACTACTGTCGTCTACAGCAGCTCATTATTGACAATCAAAGAGTTCGTGGTAACGAACTGTAGTAAGGAGCGACCCGGCTCAATAGTAAACAAAACTCTAAAAAACGGAATTTTGATACCAATAGTTACATGAAAAGAATTGCATTTTAATGCTGATTTTAAATATATAAGTTTCATCAAGTAGTCTTACTTATCAAAAGTGACGAGCCTGAGAAAATTTGCCTTATTTTAGAAACCAGGGAGAAACACTTCTTAAAAGTCATAGAACCCAAACGAAAATCCCACCATCAGATTGAGTGTATAAGAGAACTCTACAAAGAATTCAACAAAAGTTTCAAGCACCTATCTACAAAAATGTGCAATTCAGTATTTTTTGCGTATTTTGAGTATTTTTTTCGACCCAGTCGTCCTAGAATCCAAGAGAGAGCTCATTCTAACGAATATTCTAGTGTCCTTTTTATTTAACCAAAAAACTACAGGGCACCTAGGCCCCCTCCCACGCTCATTGTTTCCCAAATTTACCGGATCAAAATTCTGAGATAGCCATTTTATTCAGCATAGTCGAAAAACCTAGTAATTATATCTTTGGGGACGACTTCCCCCACAGTCCCCGTGGTAGGAGCTGTAAATTACAAATTTTTACCAGTGTTTACATATTGTAATGGTTGTTTGGAAGTGTAAAGACGCTTCCAGGGGGATTTTTTGGTTAGGGGGAAGGGTTAAGGGTAAGGGGTTATGCAGGGAGAACTTTTCATAGAAGCATTTTTCATGGTGGAAGAAAATTTCAATGGAGGGGGCACAGTATTTTTTTTAAAGAACAATGAAAAAATTAATATGAAAAAGTTTTTTCTACTGAAAGTAAGGAGCAGCATTAAAACTTAAAACAAACAGAAATTATTACGCATATGAAGGGTTTACCTCCTCCTAATACCTTGCTCTTTACTTTAAAGTATTTTTAGTAGTTTCAACTATTTATTCTAAGACCTTTGTGATTCAGGGGTAATTCTTAAGGAATTGGGACAAATTTAAGCTTTAGTATAAAGAGCGAGGTATTGACGAGTGGGTGAACCCCCTCATATGTAATAAAACTATACAAATATAGATGCTCGTTACGTAAGTTAATTCGTAAGTTACGTATATTTTTTACTAATAAAAATTTTCGTAAAAATTAAAAGTTGCCTTTTTAAATATATAAAAAATTTAAAGTTAGCTAGGCCCTCTCCCCTGCTCCTTTTTCTTAAAATCGTCCGATCAAACCTTTGAGAAAGCCAATTAGCCAAAATATGAAAATTTTTGCTTTCTAAATATTCATGGGCAGAGAGCCAAAATCAAAACATGCATTAAATAAAAAAACGATTTAAACAATAATTTGTTCATGTTATTTTTTGTCCAATCTTAACATTTGTGTGATAATAAACCAAAGACATTGTATGTTTTCGGCTTGGGGTTGTTGTATATACATATAAAAAAATGTTTTTCCAACTGAAAGTAAGGAACAACACTAAAACTCAAAACGAACAGAAATTATTACATACAGGAGGTTGCCCCCTTCTCAGTACCTTACTCTTTACGCTAATGTTTGATTCCAATTACTTATGAATGACTCCCAATAGACAAGGACCGTTTAATTAGAATAATATGCTTTTTACACATTCACAAACATTTTAGTGTAAAGAGCGAGGTACTGAGGAGGGCCAACTCCCTCATATACGTATTAAAAACCAAAAGAAAAATATGAGCAAATTGCGGCTCAAACAGTTCGTGGTAACGGTAGTAACAGTTCAAGTACTATTAAAAAAAAAACAAAACAATGAGAAAACAATCACCTGGAGGTAATGAGTAGCATTAAAATTTAAATTTATTATACAAAATTTTTCTTATATGTCTCGATTTCTTTTTTCCGTTTCAATTTCACGCGCGGAGTGGTTAAGAGCAATTGTCCAGGGTATATATTCACCGGGACTGAATTGTTTAGAGTATATTTCAAAGGTGAGGTAGTTTCTCCGTGGATATGGGGTCATATTTCCAGGAATTATCTAAAAACTGATGAGAAATTAAATTAAAAAAAAATAGTTTTTTCTACTGACTGTAAGGAGCGACTTTAAAACTTCAAACAAACAGAAATTATTCCGTATATGAAAGGGACTGTATCTTCCTAAACGGCTAGATCTTTACGCAAAAGTTTGATCCTTTCTCAAAGCTCCATTTTTTAAACAATAAAAAATATTAGCGTAAAGAACGAAGCGTTGAAGAGGGGACAGTCCCCTTCATATTCGGAATAATTTTTGTTCGTTTTAAGTTTTAATGTCGCTTACTTTCAGTAGAAATATTTTTTTTTCTAATTTAATACAGAATAAAATCAAACAGTTTTCGAGAACGAATTGTTGGCAAGTGTACAAATTGTAGGTTGATTTTTCACGCTATGACTTAAAACTAAGAAAAAAAACGATGATTATGCCAATGCATAATTTAGATATTTTAGAGGTCATAGATATCGGAGCATTCTTGGTTGAATGGGACGGGGGAGAGAGAGAGAGAGAGAGGAATATATGCAGAAATTCACCTATATATTATTACCATACCGGGATGTTAACATGATATTTCATTTTTCAGGATTGTCCTCTAGTGCTTCGTCGGCTACACTTCCACCTGTAAAAGTTGATCTATACTGTGAAGATCCTGTGTCTCCGAACACAATGTAAAATCTACAGCATGAAAGGAATATTTAATGCAGAAGGAACTTGACGGATTAAAATATAAGATTTTTTAAACCATTTTAAAAAATTGCTAGTGTCTAGTTTTTCCAGTAGAATTGGCCATTTAAACTATCCCCCAAGAATGCCCTAGAAGACATATAAGAGATAAAATCAAATATTTACCAGCAGTGGCCATTGTTTCCAAAGTATCCATTCGTAGAACAATGGAAATTACATTCCAAATTTGAACACTTCCAGTAAGACTAGAGAAAAATATTTCTTCAACGATGGCTGAACGCAGCGACCTCAGTCTTGGCAAAAGTAGCATCACCTGGGTATGCCTATCTGGGTCAACAGCATAGCGATTTGTTCAATACTCTCGTAGCTACTTGTCAGCTTGGTCTAGCAGTTTTGAAATTTTTGCTTCAAACCCAAGGTCAAAATGTTAACTTAATTTACACCCATGGACCCAAATTTCAGTATTAATCCGTAACTGTAAAAAAATCCAATCCAGTAATCACTCTATCAAAAAGGACTTCGAAACACAATCGTAACATCAGTTTTCATCCATGGTATCTCCTTCTTATACAGTGATGTTTTAAAGTTATATGTATGTAAAAAATCGTTCAGTGTTTTGTAGATGTTCTTTATTATTTTTTTCGATATCTGTTAAGTCTATTTTTGAGTTTTTTCTTATTTCTCTTTTCTGATAATTGTCATTTCGTTTTTGTCTTTCTCTTATTCCTTTTTTGTCATTTTCTCTATATACTTCATCTATAAATAAAATGTGTGTGATATACCAGAAGAATTCAAAATTGGTTAGTTCTCTCGAAAAAAATAGCAATTAGTGCAAAATAAATCCTAGAAAAAGAAAATTCAAGGAGTAAAATAAAAAAAAACGACACAGAAAACATATTAAAATCATTTAATATTTTTAGGCCCGTTAAGATAAGACTCTAAAGACTAAATCAGGAGCTGTATTTACATGGTGTATGATGATAGGTCTTTTGATAAGCTGACATTACCTGACATAAAGGTTTAAAGAAAACTGCGAATATTATCTTTAATAATAAGACTTATTTATTTTTAAAGATAATGTAAAAATAAATTACATTTAGACCAAATAAACATACTAAGTAAAAAGAACAAAAGAAATAGAACAAGAATATGAAAAATGTGCTAGTATTTACTATGTATAAAAAAATTACGTTCTTTCCCTCCCTTGCTGTAAGGATTGTGTTTGGTTTAAAGAAATAAAATCAATTTCAAAAATAAATTTGATACCCCCCCCCCCCCCCCCAAAAAAAAAAATCCCTCTGCTGAAATATCTATCATTGACAATTCTTCTAATATGTTAAATTGAGAAGACAGTGGGAAATTAAGAAAAATAAAAACAGTGAAGAAAATAAAGGATTTTGGAACATTCCACCTACAATCGAATATATATGAAAAATATATTGTATAAAATGAAACAGTTTCTGAGAACAAATTTTAGATAAGAGCAACTCGGGCCAATAGTAAACAAAACTCTCAAAAAGGAGTTTTTGATAACAATCAATCGATTTAGATCTTTGTGGTAATTCTAAATATACAACGTTCGTTAAGTTTAGTGGTACACATCAAACGCTGCAAGCATGAGAATTTTGCCTGATTTATGAAAATTGGGTAAAACAGCCGCAAGCTGTCAGTTCGTGGTAGTGAACTGTAGTAATGAGCGACACAGCTCAATAGTAACCAAAACTCTAAAATATGAAATTTCGATACAAATAGCTACATCAACAGAATCGTGTTTTAATGCTGACATTAATCTATAAATTTAATCAAGTTTAGTCTTACCTATCAAAAGTTACAAGCCTAAGAAAATTTGCCTTATTTTAGAAAATAGGGGGAAACACCCCCTAAAAGTCATAGGATCTTAACAAAATCACACCATCACTAGGCCTCCTCCCCCCTCTTTTTTTCTCAAAATGTTCGGATTAAACTATGAGAAAGCCATTTAGCCCTTACTCCGTATATTTAAGGGGATTTTCCTCCTCAACACCCCGCTCTTTACGCTAAAGTTTTTTATTGTTTTAAAAAGTAGAGTTAAGAGAAAGAGTCAAACTTTAGCGTAAAGAGTGGGGCGTTGAGGAGGAAAATCCCCTTACATATACGGAGTAATTTCTGTTCGTTTTAACTTTTAATGTCGCTACTTACTTTCAGTCAAAAAAACTTGTTTTTTTAAATTTAATTGCAATATAATACTTAAATAACTATTTTACTAAACATTAATAATCTTATAATGTTAGTATAATTCAATTAAAAGCTTAATTTATTTGATAATCTTAATGTTTTTTTATTATAAAAGATGGTATATAGATAAATCACATTTAAACCAACTAAATAGACAAAGTAGAGTGTAAATGAAATAGAACAAAAATAGCAACATCTGCTAGTATTTGCTGTGTCTCAACAACAAGTTATGGCCTTTCCCTCCCTCCCTGTGAAGACTTTTTTTTCAAAGAAACACGAATCTCAAAGAAATTCAGATTTAATATGAAACATCATTTACGTTATTCCTATAGCTACGGCAAGTCGTTTTATCATTATTGCAATTTAGTACTTAAAAAAACTATTATATTAAACGTTACTAATATTACGATGTTAATATCATTTAATTCAAAGAAATACTATGGATTCTAAAGACGAAATTTCAGATTTAATGGGAAACAACATTTATGTTATTTGCATAGGTACGGGAAGCTGTTTTGTCATTATTGCAACATCACAATCAAATTACTATTAATAATAATTGTAATTTATTTATAACCCACAAAGTACATTAAATTGTGGAGTAAACACACACAAAAAAGAAAAAACAAGACAAAAAACATAACAACATAAATAACATAGCAGCAAAACAACATATAACATAAGTAAATTACCTCAATTAAAAAAAAAAATGACCAAAGAGGGTCAAAAACACCAATCATTTGCCGAGTTTTAAGACATATATCTTTAGATAAATGTTTCAGTCGCGAGGGCACATCAACGATGTCAAATTTAGAAACGACTGTATGATTCCGATACCACCGAGGCAGACGCAGCAAATACTTGCAATACTTAAAATATCCTGAGCGTATTTCCTTTGTATCCTTCTTGCGAAGAAGGAAAGCAAAACCAGAAAGATAAAAAACAACAGGGGCGCAAAAACTAGAATAAAGACGGCATAGTCGTTTTCGTTATACGATTTGGTGAAATTTTTGCGTATCCAACCCGCTTACTTTTCAGCACGCTGGATGTAATAGCGGAGCAAGTAGACGAAAGTGACGTGGAAAAAGAGAGACCCAACCATTTAATACTTGCTGAACATGGTATAGTTGAAGAACCCAAGCAAAGAGGTGATGCTGGTGGAGGACTCCCAAAACAAAAAAACTCACGTTTGGAGGCATTAACTGAAAGGCCAAGTGTGGATAGTGCGGCTGAAAGCCGGTAAAAGTTGGTAATTAGACTATGTTTTGTCCGGCTAAGAAGCAGAATGCAACGTGACTAATGCCTAAATTATCATTGTAAAAAATTGAAGGTTGAAGACACGAAGCTAAAACACATTTAAATATGCTCGGGGATAACACGGCACCTCGAGGAAGGCATCAACAGGGATCATTGGCACTTGGCAACCCAGCTTCTGCTGTGTGGCTTAGATTTCAGATTTACGATCCCATCGTGACCATCCAACGTTTCGAGCTTCTTCATGCGAAGGATAGGGTCGCTGAGCTCCGGGGGTTCTTACAACGACAGCGTAGGACGGTTTTTTCGTGTTTTGAGTAGGGGCTACAAGCTTAGACTGTCCCTCAGTAACCTTGGACGCAATATCACGCAGCTGTTCAAGACAAGAGTTCACCTTGGCACTGAGGGTACTGAAGGCATCAACAGGGATCATTGGCACTTCGCTGGGACATTTGATGACAGAGTCCGGAAGCTTTATGTTCTGGGGATCGCACTTTACAAGCGAAGAAACAATGTCCGAAGCACAGTTTGATGCAGCATTGGCTCCTACGCGCTTCGATGGGACTTCATTCGGAAAAAGCTTTAAAAAAAGCAATTTACGGGTCTCATAAACAGAAGAAGACTCGAAGAAATCGGCCATGTACTCTTTTATTGTATCGGGTGAAACTCCTTTAGCAAGATTTTTCTGTAGAAAGCACAGAATAGGATTGTAGAAAAGTTCATCTTCGCACCAATTACCAGTTCCCATTTTCTCTAGATTGAAGGTTCACTTCCGAGAGAAGTAAGGGAAGCGTTGGAGGCTGCCTACCTTGTCCCCGCAATTTAAGGGACAAGCCCAGCGGGTACCACGGCTCTTGCAAACAGCTCTCCCCCACCCTTCTGCTTACTTTTCTCCTCTCACCTTTATCGTAACGCAATCGTCTATAATATCGGAAATTATAATTATTTTCACAACTGCTTAATCCTGACCTATATCATATATAGGCCATGAAAATATCGATAAGAGAAATAACTGTTCCCAAGGGAATTTTCACTCAAGTCTGAAAATAATCCGCTTATTCATAATTATGTGGACACTGAATTAATTATTATGAAAATTTGGCTATAGGTCAGGTAGAGACGATAATCCTTAACCAAATATTATATTAAACATTATCAATGTTATGATGTTAGTACAATTAAAAGCTTAATCAGCTGATAATTCATCCTAAGCATGGGTGTTACTAGCCAAAATGCTTTGAAGAGGAGCGAGGGATTTCAACGACTGGCTGATTATTTTTACCGAGCGATTATTTACCGACCGAGATTGAGACGAAATCTGACTTTTAAATTTATAGTGTAAAAACTTAGACAGCTATATATTTTTTTCAACAAAATAAGGAAAAACCAGGATTTAAACTTTTAATAAAAAAGGCCTACAGAAACAATTACAGTTTTACTTCTAGCATGCTTAAAACCCGAACCCCCAGTCTGACCTTGCGGTCAACTCTATTGCCACTTGGGGAATGGCACTCCCCGGGGAAATTATAGCCTAGTAAACGAAGCAGCATTTGCATTGGATTTTAATTACTGGATGTTTTTTTCTGAGCTTGGTCTTTTTTGATGGGCAATTCCGGGTTGAAAATTTTTTTCCTACCTGATTTATTTACTATTTAAAACGGGTCACCTCCCCATATTAGTATAATATTTCTCGGTATAAATATATGATTAGTCAGAAGTAATAGCCCTGAAATTGTCTGTGCATGATTTAGACTCTTGTTGATAAAAGAAAATCCCTAAGTGCAGAATACCATGTTGTGAACAAGATGGGCCCAGATTTAGACATTGTCTCCATTAAACAAGAGGTCCCGGGGACTTTTTGCTGTCCGGTTCCAAGTCAACTTTAGCGTTTTGGTGTAGACTTGAGAAGATTTGTTGGTCCCTGTCCTGGACTGATTCTGGAACCATTGCTTTTTTAGAGGTAAAAATAACTTGAATGATTGAAAGAATAGGAAGATTCCAACATGGAATATTTGTACGTAAAAAATAACTATTGTATCGAAATTTTGACTGATGGATTCAGACGCTTCGAAACGGACTTATTAGAAGTTTCTGAAACTCATATCCCAGGGATAGAAAACATAATTTTAGATGATATTGAACTTATTAAACTAGAGCAGGAAGGAAAGGGTACATAGACAGGGGATAGGGCTCGTGAGGAATAAAAGAGCTGCTAAGTCATCTTTAAGTTTGGAAGGTATTCATAATAGAATGCTAATCGCTCATTTTACGACAAGAATGTGCAGAGTATAAGTCATAGTTGTATTTGCCCCTGTAGAACTGACTGAAGGAAATATTAGTGTCTCAGATAAATTTTACTTACAGCTACAAGAACAAATAGACAGGGTGCCAGGCATAAATAAGACGTTTGTATTAGAAAATTTTAACCCTCCCCCCCCGGTCGGTAGAAAAAGGGATGCATAGCATCCTAGCGTAGGTAAATTTGGTGTAGGAAAAGGAAGCAGTGGTTGCTTCCCATTGCTGCAATTTTGTGGGCACTACAATCCAATTGTAACCAATGCAGTATTTTTTCTTAAAATGGCTCATAAGTTAACATAGTATTCACATAATGATATGATAGCCAATCGTATTGATTATGTTATTGTAAACCGAAGACTGGTAGGATCAATACAAGAAACTAGGGTATATAGGAGTGTTGTTTTTGATGTTAAAAGCAAAGATCACCATCTAGCAGATTCTAAGGATGATTTGAAACTGAAATTTCAGAAGGATAACTACCTTCCGGACAGCTATGACGTTGGTACACTTCGGAATGATAATTTGAGATAAATTTTCCAGGAACAGCTGAATACTAAGCTGGAGGCTATAAAATTTGACAATGTAGTAGATGGACGGAATAATTTTATGAAAATAAGTTGTAAAGTTGCTGATGGTGTCTTAGGGAAGAAAGTTAGGAACAGGGCTTGGAATGTTAGTGAAAATGCTTTATGCTTGATAGAGAGGTGAAGTGGAGGCGGCCCCAATTAGTAATGAGGGAAGAGTTGGAGAGAGACAGGCATAACATTTTATAAATATGAACACTACGCTCGCAGCTAGGAATATTAGCGAAAATGCTTTAAGTTTAATCGAGAGGAGACGTGGAGGTGGTCACAATTAGTGATAAGGAAAGGGTTAAAGAGAGATGGGCAGAATATCTAGAGAATGTGCAAATAAACAGAGAAAGATTTGCTAGATATTTTCCAGAGATATTGCCAACAGATTGTTTTTGATTTCCGACTGGCTGTTCGAACAGTAGGTTGTTCAAAAAGTGAGTTTTTCAATTCATCTTTGCAAGCCTATCAGAGAAAGTTATAGGGAAACAGTTTAGAGATAAATGGAAAGCAGTTCGTCCTCGTTTGGGGTGGGATGGCATAAAGAGGGTGGCTTATAATAGAACGGGATGTAGGAGGAGCGTACGTAGTTGTATTGGTTCAGGTGCCTTGGTACTGAAATGAGTTGTTAGCAGTAGTAATAGTATATATCTTGTTACTTGATTACTAAGATTTCCTGCCTTGTGTTGCGGATCAACGACTCCAAAGTCGTTGTGGATCAACAACTCCAAAGTGGCAAGAAATATGAACTCATTCTGTGCCGATCATTCAGGTCTAAACCCTTTACTTGTCATTAAAAAACCTTTTAAAAACTAATATTGGGTCATATTAGTGCCAACTCCCCCTCCCAAACAAAATATTTTCTTTTCATATTAAATTGGAATGTTATGTTCGAGAAAAAGATATCTTAATAAGTAAATTATAAAAATGCTTAAAAACAAATCAGAGAACTCATGCTTGAATTAACGTATTATGCCTGAACTTCTTGATAGTTCAGTCCCAAAGAGACTGTTTTGAAACATGTTTCAAACTTTCAGAAGTTCTTAGGACATTCGATTAACCAACTCCTAGACAATGAATGAAAATATATTTAGAAAATGTAAAATGTAAAATTTAAACTATTTAGGGAACGCTGTGTTTCACCCTGGTTCTTTTTTGCGGTTCTCCAATTTGTTAATAGAAATTCAGTTTCTATTTAACTGGTTTCCCAGAGTACCCAGATTATCCCTAAGTACCTATTAATTTTCCACCTATTAACTGAAATATCTATGAAAAATAATGAAATATTGTATTTATCACATATCATCTAATAACATCAATAAACACAACTTTTACAAAAATAAATTACTGCAGAACAACTTAATAATATCTAAAACCCTGTAGTAAAATAAAATAACAACCAACATTTCATATAGCATCTAATTTCGCTGTAATTATATAAACCTACAATCAAAATATAAAACAAAATCCTTCTTTCCGTGAGCGTTCAGTGACACAATTAGAAATTATTAGGATAAGCGCGTGCATTTGTAGAAGTAATTTTAAACATTCCCAAAGACATATTTCTAAATTTCAACAATTATTAAAAACTAAATTATTAATTAAAAATTATTAAATGATTAAAAAACATTATCAGGATATACGCGTGCATTTGTAGAAGAAGTAATTTTAAACGTTCCCATTGAAATATTTATATCCATAGCGCATGAATTAAGATTTAATCTTCTTCTTAAGTTGTAGGTTAATTTTATCAGACAAAATCAGTTTGTAATTTGGCTCATAAAGTTAAGTTCTGTCAGGAGTCACTGTGTTACTTTGGTATTTCACGACACCCGATTAAAAAATCTTTTATTGGCGCATATTCGTTTCGCTTCTGTTTTGGACTATAGTTGAAACAATTTATTGCAGCAGGAAAATTATTTTTAAAATTAAATAAAGTTTAAGGAAGCTTAAGGGGAGTTTGTTCTTAAATTCAGCTTTAAATCAACTTTTATTAATTCAATTATGTGTTAAATTTAATATTAAATCAAAAATTAAGCTTAGGGACGGAGGTATAATTTTAATTAGTTTATATTAAGTTTTTTTCATTTGAATTTAATTTTGAATATATACTTTTTGATTAATTTAATTTCAAATTTAAATTTATTTCTAAATTAGTTTGATTATTCACTAGCTTTTAAATCCAGATTCAATTTCTTTTAAACGAAAAATCAGATTTAACAGCGAACCCTTCCTGTTTATACACTGTTAAGACAGGAATTTGGCTATCTTTAGGGCGACCAAAGAGAAAGAGAAATAACGTAATACATCACAAAAATGCAATTCAAGTAAAATTTTAAATACGGAATTATGGGATAAATATCTTCTTTTCTTTTATTTTCCGTTTCTTTTTTCTATTTTTTTTTTGTTTCCTTCAACCTGTCGATACAAAAGCAGAGAATTATGAATGCATTTTGTTTTTCGACACGCAAGATATTTTTTTGAAAACCTTGTACCAAATCTAGTTTATTTCTACTCTTGCCTACTAATGCTATCTCTTAGCACAATTTTTCAGATTCATTTTACAAAAGGCAAAAAATACTGTTCCAAGCTTCCATCTTAGCAAGTTTCAAAATTTCTTCACATTTTCCAAAAATTATGCCTTAAACCGTAACTCTGATTGCTTAATCAAAATTTTACAATTGTAAGCTGATCACTGTTCAATTCGACGGGATACAAATTGTTCACTGGAAAATGTACAAAGTACTTATGAAAAGGATAGATAATTAGCGCCGGGGTCACACCTAATTTTGAATTTAACATCAAGTTTGACTAAACCGATGCCCAGGCTGGACACTCGAGGCTAAAAGGGGGATCAAAACTAGCTTAGACAGTGTATACATTACAAATTCCAAACAAAATCCTAGAAATGAAGCAGAAATTTTACAAGTCATTGTTAGAGTTATCACTAACTTAAAATTTTATTTACTCGTAGAACTGATAAATATTATTTTGAACACAAGAAAAATCCTTTAAAGACCAAACAATACAACAAATCATTTAGTAAAATTGCAAATAGTCAGTAAAAAATATTTGGGTAGTACTGACCTTCGTCAAGGATTAAAATCAAAACAATTTAGTTGTGATTAAAATTTTCCAGGAGAGGGGGGATTTTCCATGGGGGTATGATGAAAGTACATTATTTAAAAATCCTTCAAAAACCAAACAATACGACAAATTGTTAAGTAAAATTGCAAATAGTCAGTGAAAAATATTATCTCAGTGTGTTCTCCTAAGACTAACGGATTTTCATGAGATAGATAGGGAAACCTTTTTTAACCAAATATTCAGGCGATTTCCTTCTTTTTTTTTTGGGGGGGGGGTGAGGGAGAACTACCCATCTTGTCCGTATCTCGAATGAAGTACCTATGTAATACCCCTTTATTTGACACAGGCATTTGCAAAATTAATAAGAAAAAAAAGACATGTTTTTTTTAAGAGGATTCGATACTTTAAACATTACTTTGTGAGCCTCAACCTCGGCTGACTGTCTCAAAGGCGAAGCCCCCATTATTAAATTCCCCCAGGGGACTACTTGTCATTGAACCCTATAGATGATTTTTTATATGATTATGGAATTTGACAGAAAAGACGATGGAATTCTGTCGTCAAAGTTTTCACTCAAACCGGGCTGCATCACAGAAAATTTGAATTGATCAAATGACATTGCTTTTGAGGTGTTTTTGGATATTTTTCTAGCGGGTATAAAAGCTCGTTAAAACTAAATTTATAATTTCTAATGATATAAGCTTTCTAAAACTGAATATATCTATCCCCAGCACAAAACGAGAGAAGTTACGAGGTTTTTCTAAGATTTCAGGGAAAGTAGATGCTAACTTTTAGCCTTCTACCGTTTATTAGGATAACTTATCCAAGTTCTACAAATTATGGTAAGACAGCCCAGTCAATTCTGAATAGTTTGACCACACAAACTAAAAAAGTGTATAATGGACGAGATAGGCTGATTCTTTATGGCATCGAATCCCCTTAAACAATTGCTGGACAGATTTTTTTGTTTCTGTTGGCAAATGTAAACATTTTCTGTTGAATCACCAGTAGATCAATAATGTAGACTATGACTCATATAATACATATTATATGTTTGTTGACTCCTACAATGAAACTGTTAAAATGAATTAAGGGAAATAAAATCATATTAATAGGTTAGAAAAATAATTCAAGTATCTTTATAAAGTGTTAAACTTCCTATTTTATAAGCTTAAATTGAACAGACATATGTTTTTGCTACTATAGTATATTCCATTTACATTATTGAAAATGACAATTCTTGGAATAAGACTGCCTATTCACCAGCTTTAATTGTGGGGAGGGGGCAGAGGAGCATTGATCCCCTAGATGTTTTCACCGTCCGTATA
>NW_027068937.1:0-1429 GCF_032884065.1 Artemia franciscana
ATATATTTTATGACATTTTACAAAATGTTGAAGATTAGCAAAAAAATATATAAAACGCCTTTTAAACCGTTGATTGTTGAAAAGACGTTATACTTTTGACTGTGGGGGAGACCTGTACTTAACGCTTTCGGTCTCTAAAACTCATGAAAATTTGGTTATAATAGATTTTGAGTTAATTGTAAATCGAAAGTAACTCTAGAACAAAAGAGGTTATAGCATTAAGCGTTAATTATTTGTAGCATAAGTGCAACATCATTTTTCATAAGCTTGCTCTTTGGGAAACAAGTTCTTTCTGCTGTTGTAATTGAAAATACCCTTTATAACAATTTTTTTTGCCGATTCGAGATATAAGGGCTCAACCTTTTTTCATAGATTGTTGGCAACAGTAGTATTTTTTTAGTAATGACTTTGCAATCAGGCTGTCTAAACATAGGAATTGACTATCCCTTGTGAGGTATTTCTTTACCTACCGTAACGGTGATACTAGTATATAGCTAGTAAGAATGGTGGGTACTCAGAAGAATATCCATTGACACCCTGTTATATCTCTAGAAGCCATATTATTAATCCTTTGGAGGAGTATAAACAGATTTCTATGAGCTCTACAGAACACGGGCGTTCATTTTCGGGAACAAGCTTTGTGTAGAATTTGCTGAGAAGTATAATTGAGATGGATGGCATTGTGTCCATAGAAGGTATAATTTAACCATGCTTTCTTACCCAGAAGGAACAAACCCATTCGAGAATATCTACCGTGTGAATGGATGGTGAAAATATATTTTTGAGGAGATGGGATTAATCAATATTCTTTACAGCTTTACCTCCAAAGATGAAACCAGGGTGTTGCACGATTTTTGACTGACTAACTGATTTTTTTGTGTGTTCTCTCTGTCTTTGATTTTTGGAAACTGAACCTCTTGGCAATAGATAACTTTTCTGTCTCCACAAGATATACCTGTGGGTACCGGGAAACCTAGGTTGTGTCTCCATTTCTAAGGACATTTGTCAGTATCAGTAAAAAAGTATAGAGAATTCTTTACCTCAAAACAGCGTCGATCTGAAAACACTGTCAATTAGTCCAATCTGTTTTAATGTATTGCACCTTGCATACGGTAAAGCCCTGCTTGTCCATAAATGTGGTCATGATAAAAGTTGAAAAAATCAAAAAGAAAGTGTTCTCCACTAATATTTAATATTTGCACCATAATGCATTTTAAATTACATAAGCCGATTTTTTTTCTGTTGACAAGATTATTACCTGCCCTTTAAATAAAAATGGTTAATGGCCTCTTTGGAATTATATTATTGAAAACAGGAAGTTTTGCATAAAAAGCAAAAAGTTCAAACCAAACGAGAACCAAAAAGTAAAATCCAAAAGATTTTGCATAAACTCTTAGTTTGAGCAAAATAATTTTGATAAATCAAGCAG
>NW_027068938.1:0-1415 GCF_032884065.1 Artemia franciscana
TTTTAACTCTAAAAAAATTAAACTGGAATAATTAAATATAACTTTGGCTTAAATACAAAACATTTAGAAGTTCTGTTTTTACAAGGGATCAGACGAAAAGCAAAACAATCACAACTTGCAGCCCTCTTCATATGTTGAGCAATATTTTTTCCTTTTTAATTCTATATATTTAATGATTTTTAAGACAAAAATGTGGAATTAAATGCAATATCAAAGAGAAAAGTGTGGACGTTACTAAATGGTGGCATGCCTCACCCTACTGTTCCAGTTATAACTGTTCCATATTTAAGCAAGACTTTTCATCTATCTATCTTTTGTCTGTGGAGCATAGGGGTTTCTGCTTGCAAAAATCAGACACAACAAGTGGAAATTCAAGTTTATCATTGGTAAAATATTTACCCTGAAAAATGAATCAAATGAAAAGTATTACATGCACAAGAGGTACACTCCATGTAGGATTATTATTCACATTTTTAACATTTGAAAGTGCTTTTTCGCGATTATTCATCACAGTCACTAATTTTAAACTGGAATATATTCGAGGCTAATTAACACAAGCAGTATTAGAACGGATTAAACAATGAAAAAAAATAGCAGGAAAATATGTTATTAAAGCAATAAATGAGTTAATCAGGAGAAGGGAGTACACTGTCAGGGCAAGATGTTTTATTTTGAAAGCTAGCAGTAGTGTTTTATTTTGAAAGTCAAATTATTTCAAAATATAATTTTTACTAAAATTAGACAATTGACCAGGTTTAGTAATACTTCCTGATACATGAATTTTGAATTCAATATTTTAAACATAAATTTCACTGAGTCATAATCTGTTTTTTTTTTTTTTTTTTTTTTTTTTTTTTTTTTTTTTTTTTTTTTTTTTTTTTTTTTTTTTTTTTTACAGAGCCTCTTTTCTTGATGGGATCATTCTGAATCCCACAAATAAAAGGAGTATAGTATCCATCTGTGTCTCTGAAACTTTGTGCGTATGTGAATGACTCTGTGGACCTTACTCCCATGAGAACCGTGACTGAAAAAATAAACTTTAAAATGTCTTGTAAATTATACGGTAAGGATTTTTCTTTGAAGATCTTATAATTGACCCAATGGACTGAGATATGTGAAGCTAAGATGTACATTATCACAATTTAAAGACTGCGATTTATTTTAATAAAGAGTGATTTCTCAGACTGAATAAAATAGTTGACAGCTATGAATATAAAACCAGATGTAAAAAAAAATCTTTGACAACTTTAAAAATGACATAAAACTAGACTTATCTTTATCAAAGGGAATATGACAGCATTGAGCAGAACGAAGAGAGGAGCGCCAAGTAAGAGGTTAAGAAATATGTTTACTAATAGAGGTGGTAAATGAAAGAGGAACGAGGTGTAGAGGGGGCTAGGAATAGAGAGAAAAAC
>NW_027068939.1:0-1415 GCF_032884065.1 Artemia franciscana
AGTTTGAGCCGTGTTACCAGTTCTGGCATCTTGTTGGTGATAACATCAATGTTTGCTGTCACAATGTTTACAAGTTTTTGGGTGTGTCTGGGCAACTTTTGGTTATAAACACTATTATTCTCACTTACAGTTGAAGTGGCTGGATTACAGCTGAGGTACGCAGAGCAGCTATTGAGGGACAATGTAGAGGGGCATGGGGACATAACTGTTAATTCACTATTTTTTACTTTCACAGAAGTTTGCTGTTACATTGTTATTATTACTCACATATAAACTATTTACAAGGGGGGCTGAAATGGTAGGAGGTAGTGGCTATTTTTCCATGCTCAAGCAGCTTGCTATCAGAATTGCTTGTGTTTGCCCATTTTTGTGATTTTTCTTTTTTAATCACTAGGTCTGTTTCTCTGCATGCCAGTCTCTTCTTCATCTTTTCCAGCAGGGTTTTTCTGGTGTTGCAACCTTCGTTGAAACTGTTGCTCTAGAGTCGATTTGTGCTGGTAGGATGCATCCAGGATAAGCTGCTTTTCAGTAGAGCCGGCTACTACGAATAAGACTGGTGGGTGTTGCAGTGGTTGCCCAGCCGTGAGGGCTTAGGCTGGTAATCTCTTCACAGTGAAAATTTTGGTTGCTATTTTGTAGGTATCCTGGAAATATTTGGCAAGGAAGTCTTTGTCACTTGCTTGGATTGGAATTCTGTATCTGCTGATGTTGAGTTTTTATTGCTGCCTGTCTTGCTTGCTTCTGACTGTGTGGTGTAGGTGTTCATCTAGTCCATCTGGTACAAGCTCTGTCACTTGTGAAGTCATTGCCAAGTCAACAATCGCTTTTACCTTGCTAACATTGCATTTTGTGGCAAGTTCCTTGTGAATCTCTTGGAGGCCCTTGTTGTCAGTTGACATTATGCTAGCAGTATGTCAATATTTGGCAAGGAAGTCTTTGTCACTTGCTTGGATTGAAATCCTGTATCTGCTGATGTTGAGTTTTTATTACTGCCTGTCTTGCTTGCTCCTGACTGTGTGGTGTAGGTGTTCATCTAGTCCATCTGGTACAAGCTCTGTCACTTGTGCAGTCATTGCCAAGTCAACAATTGCTTCTACCTTGCTAACATTGCATTTTGTGGCAAGTTCCTTGTGAATCTCTTTGAGGCCCTTGTTGTCAGTTGACATTATGCTAGCAATGTCGTCATGTACTTCTTTTTTGAAAAATTCATGAGAGAATATAATTTGAGTTTATGCTATCAAGTATTTCTAGTATACCCTAGTGTTACCAACAGAACTTGAACAAAATAATGGTTTTACTGCTACTGCTACTAACAACTCACCACAACACCAAGGCACCTGAGGCCAGCACAGCTGCACACTCTCCTCAATCCCAATCTATTCAAAGCCTTCCTCTTTTCCTCTTTATACCCTCCA
>NW_027068940.1:0-1413 GCF_032884065.1 Artemia franciscana
CTGGCCAGCTGCGTTGATACACCCTACGACTGTTACCAGCGTCCCTCGCTCAGCCGAAGTAATACGTCCAACTTGCTTTGATCCCTTTTCTGCAACCACCTTTGGTGTCTTCTGAACGGTGGTTACTCCAGTCTCGTCAAGATTATATATTCTGTTCGGCGGATACTTGTGCTTTATAAGCAGCTCTTCTAAATTATTGAAGAATTCGCTGACATTCGTCCTGTTGAAGCTGGTGGCTCTGGCAAGGCTTGTCGCTTCGGAGGACCTTAGGGAAAGCCCAAAACGACTCATAATGCTATTCATCCAGTCTTTTCCTGCACACTTATTTTCAGTCCAGTTCTTCGGCATATTCTTCCCTTTGGCCTGGGCATATTCATATGCAAGCTGACCTGCTTCCTTTTTCGTAAGTCCATGATGCATGTGCTGTGCCGTGACATATAGTCCTTCAGAAGTATCTCTTCGTTTGCTGAGAACACACTTTTAAAGTTGAAGGTAGTTGCCAACTCCACTGATTGGGGATCTTCTGCTGCGTCGAGTTTTGCAACTGCTCTTCGCACTGTGCTTCGTGGCAAACCAACCTCTTTCGAAACTTTGCGAAGCGGCGAACCAGATTTAACTCGCATAGCAGCTGCTCTCAGTAAGTCCTGGTCGTGGAGACCGCGGGTGGTTTTCCTAGTATACTTTCCCATTCTGCAAAAGAGAGACAGCTTAATATATTTCTAATTGACATGCGGGAACAATAAATGCAACACAATATTCACAAAATACGTAAAAAATAATAACTTCGAAAAAGATCCCAGATGATAGGGGGCAAGACGGACCGGTCCGTCTTACCCGCTGTCTCTGTGGTCCATCTTACCCTAAACCTGCTTTTTCGGAATAGTTAAAAATTATAACATAAGATGGCGCTGCAATGAAAAAAATTAATGTCTCACACACTCTCCTAGACCTCCATATTTGTAAGAAAAATTACCACAGTATAAAACAGAACATTAGAAACACCAGAAAAGAAAAACATTTACCTCAAAAGCCGGTTTCGAGAATGTGAAAACAAATAAAAATATTTTTCTCGAAGACAAGATTGGCTTCAACTCTCAGACTTCGCTCCGAAACTTGCCACTAGATGGCCGTTGTTTCTAGCTCTACAAGTGATAAAAAGGTGACGCTCAAGTCGAGCAATGACAAAAGGTCCGTCTTGCCCCCCGGTCCGTCTTACCCGACTCTCCCCTAGGTAGCTATTACCCTCGAAAACTAAAACTTTTGAAATAGGAAAAGAGCCTTTAATCACATTCTTTACCATTTGCAATCATAAAATTGTCTAATATCTTCATTTTTTCAAAATACGTAGCTATTACCCTCGAAAACTAAAACTTTTGAAATAGGAAAAGAGCCTTTAATCACATTCTTTACCAT